>NW_026999893.1:0-9465 GCF_036934945.1 Oncorhynchus masou masou
AGTTAGGCCCGCCTCTTTAGTTAGGCCCGCCTCTTTAGTTAGGCCCGCCTCTTTAGTTAGGCCCGCCTCTTTAGTTAGGCCCGCCTCTGTGCTAGTCAAGCTCTCTGTTGGAAAATTTCAACATTGTGTGTGTGTGCAGCACTTAAGTAGATAGCAGGTTGGTTAGAAGCATAGTTTCAGTCAAAGATCATTTCAGTGACTGGCTCGACTGTTTTATGCTAGTTTTCGTGCCCATGGTCTAACTTCAGAAATACTGCTCATTGAAGCACAATAATAATTAGCTAGATGTCAAATGTGGCTACTAAGACTTAAATCACAAAAAAAAAAATGAATGGACACATTTAATGTTTTAGCTAAGATTCCTTCAGACGGGTTTGAGGCAGGAATGGGGTTCAGCAGACGATGTCTCCGAGGTAATATTTTCTAATGTCATGGCAACCCATCGTAGCCAGTCTACTTCTGGTCCATCCCATTATACTTATCCGGCCCGTCCTTGGACACCGTGCTATCTAACCTCCAAACGAGCTTCAATGCCATACAACACTCCTTCCGTGGCCTCCAACTGCTCTTAAACGCTAGTAAAACCAAATGCATGCTTTTCAACCGTTCGCTGCCTGCACCCGCACGCCTGACTAGCATCACCACCCTGGATGGTTCCGACCTTGAATATGTGGACATCTATAAGTACCTAGGTGTCTGGCTAGACTGTAAACTCTCTTTCCAGACTCATATCAAACATCTCCAGCCCGAAAATCAAATCTAAGTCGGCTTTCTATTCCATAACCAGCCTCCTGCACTCCTCCATGCAAACTTACCTGGTAAAATGACCTCCTACCGATCCTCGACTTGGCTGATGTCATCTACAAAATAAACTAACACTCCTACTCAGCAAACTGGATGGTTTGTGTAATCCGTTTTGTCACTAAAGCACCCTGCAGACCACCTACCACTGCGACCACCAACAACTCTAGTGGGCTGGGCCTCTTTACATATTAGTGCCAGCCCACTGGCTCCAGGTCATCTACAAGTCCATGCTAGGTAAAGCTCCGCCTTATCTCAGTTCACTGGTTACGATGGCAACACCCACCCGTAGCACGCGCTCTGCACTACACAGCCCAGCACACTGGGAACAGACACGCTCTGCACTACACAGCCCAGCACACTGAGAACAGACACGCTCTGCACTACACAGCCCAGCACACAGGGAACAGACACGCTCTGCACTACACAGCCCAGCACACTGGGAACAGACACGCTCTGCACTACACAGCCCAGCACACTGGGAACAGACACGCTCTGCACTACACGGCGGCACACTGGGAACAGACACGCTCTGCACTACACAGCCAGCACACTGAGAACAGACACGCTCTGCACTACACAGCCCAGCACACAGGGAACAGACACGCTCTGCACTACACAGCCCAGCACACTGGGAACAGACACGCTCTGCACTACACAGCCCAGCACACTGGGAACAGACCGCTCTCTGCACTATACAGCCCAGCACACTGGGAACAGACACGCTCTGCACTACACAGCCCAGCACTGGGAACAGACACGCTCTGCACTACACAGCCCAGCACACTGGAAACAGACACGCTCTGCACTATACAGGCCAGCACACTGGGAACAGACACGCTCTGCACTATACAGCCCAGGGGAACAGACACGCTCTGCACTACACAGCCCAGCCACAGGGAACAGACACGCTCTGCACCACACAGCCCAGCACACTGGGAACAGACACGCTCTGCACTATACAGCCCAGCACACTGGGAACAGACACGCTCTGCACTATACAGCCCAGCACACTGGGAACAGACACGCTCTGCACTACACAGCCCAGCACACAGGGAACAGACACGCTCTGCACTACACAGCCCAGCACACTGGAAACAGACACGCTCTACACTACACAGCCCAGCACACTGGAAACAGACACGCTCTGGGCACTACAGCCCAGCACACAGGGAACAGACACGCTCTGCACTACACAGCCCAGCACACTGAGAACAGACACGCTCTGCACTACACAGCCCAGCACACTGAGAACAGACACGCTCTGCACTACACAGCCCAGCACACTGAGAACAGACACGCTCTGCACTACACAGCCCAGCACACTGGAAACAGACACGCTCTGCACTACACAGCCCAGCACACTGGGAACAGACACGCTCTGCACTACACAGCCCAGCACACTGAGAACAGACACACTCTGCACTACACAGCCCAGCACACTGAGAACAGACACGCTCTGCACTACACAGCCCAGCACACTGGGAACAGACACGCTCTGCACTACACAGCCCAGCACACTGAGAACAGACACGCTCTACACTACACAGCCCAGCACACTGGAAACAGACACGCTCTGCACTACACAGCCCAGCACACTGGGAACAGACACGCTCTGCACTACACAGCCCAGCACACTGGGAACAGACACGCTCTGCACTACACAGCCCAGCACACTGGGAACAGACACGCTCTGCACTACACAGCCCAGCACACTGGGAACAGACACGCTCTGCACTACAGAGCCCAGCACACTGGGAACAGACACGCTCTGCACTACACAGCCCAGCACACTGAGAACAGACACGCTCTGCACTACACAGCCCAGCACACTGGAAACAGACACGCTCTGCACTACACAGCCCAGCACACTGAGAACAGACACGCTCTGCACTACACAGCCCAGCACACTGGGAACAGACACGCTCTGCACTACACAGCCCAGCACACTGGGAACAGACACGCTCTGCACTACACAGCCCAGCACACTGGGAACAGACAGGCTCTGCACTACACAGCCCAGCACACTGGGAACAGACACGCTCTGTACTACACAGCCCAGCACACTGGAAACAGACACGCTCTGCACTACACAGCCCAGCACACTGGGAACAGACACGCTCTGCACTACACAGCCCAGCACACTGGAAACAGACACGCTCTGCACTACACAGCCCAGCACACTGAGAACAGACACGCTCTGCACTACAGAGCCCAGCACACTGGGAACAGACACGCTCTGCACTACACAGCCCAGCACACTGAGAACAGACACGCTCTGCACTACACAGCCCAGCACACTGGGAACAGACACGCTCTACACTACACAGCCCAGCACACTGGGAACAGACACGCTCTGCACTACACAGCCCAGCACACTGAGAACAGACACGCTCTGCACTACACAGCCCAGCACACTGGGAACAGACACGCTCTGCACTACACAGCCCAGCACACTGGGAACAGACACGCTCTGCACTACACAGCCCAGCACACTGAGAACAGACACGCTCTGCACTATACAGCCCAGCACACTGGGAACAGACACGCTCTGCACTACACAGCCCAGCACACTGGGAACAGACACGCTCTGCACTACACAGCCCAGCACACTGGGAACAGACACGCTCTGCACTACACAGCTCAGCACACTGGAAACAGACACGCTCTGCACTACACAGCCCAGCACACAGGGAACAGACACGCTCTGCACTACACAGCCCAGCACACAGGGAACAGACACGCTCTGCACTACACAGCCCAGCACACTGGAAACAGACACGCTCTGCACTACACAGCCCAGCACACTGGAAACAGACACGCTCTGCACTACACAGCCCAGCACACTGAGAACAGACACGCTCTGCACTACACAGCCCAGCACACAGGGAACAGACACGCTCTGCACTACACAGCTCAGCACACTGGAAACAGACACGCTCTGCACTACACAGCCCAGCACACTGAGAACAGACACGCTCTGCACTACACAGCCCAGCACACTGAGAACAGACACGCTCTGTACTACACAGCCCAGGGAACAGACACGCTCTACACTACACAGCCCAGCACACAGGGAACAGACACGCTCTGCACTACACAGCCCAGCACACTGGGAACAGACACGCTCTGCACTACACAGCCCAGCACACTGGAAACAGACACGCTCTGCACTACACAGCCCAGCACACTGGAAACAGACACGCTCTGCACTACACAGCCCAGCACACAGGGAACAGACACGCTCTGCACTACACAGCCCAGCACACTGGAAACAGACACGATCTGCACTACACAGCCCAGCACACAGGGAACAGACACGCTCTGCACTACACAGCCCAGCACACTGGGAACAGACACGCTCTGCACTACACAGCCCAGCACACTGGGAACAGACACGCTCTGCACTACACAGCCCAGCACACTGGGAACAGACACGCTCTGCACTACACAGCCCAGCACACTGGGAACAGACACGCTCTGCACTACACAGCCCAGCACACTGGGAACAGACACGCTCTGCGCTACACAGCCCAGCACACTGGGAACAGACACACTCTGCACTACACAGCCCAGCACACTGGAAACAGATTGTATCACAGGCCTGTACTGAGCCAGCAGGCAGTACCACACAGTACCATCCTGCTGCAACCCCGCTGCTGGCTTGTCTCGAGTGACAGAGAAGCAGGGTTGGGCCGCGATGAGGATGGGAGACCATTCTGATGTGCCACAGTCAAGAGAACCAGAGCTGATTATATTAAAGTGCTGAACACGTGACCATGACGACAAGGTGACCATGACGACCAGGTGACCATGACGACCAGGTGACCATGACGACAAGGTGACCATGACGACAAGGTGACCATGACGACAAGGTGACCATGACGACAAGGTGACCAGTACATGGGACTGATCCTGCAGAAACAGGAGGTTGACTGGCTCAGTAATAGAGACAGAGAGACAGGTGATCCTGTAGAAAGAGGAGGTTGACTGGCTCAGTAATAGAGACAGGTGATCCTGCAGAAAGGGGAGAATGACTGGCTCAGTAATAGAGACAGGTGATCCTGCAGAAACAGGAGGTTGACTGGCTCAGTAATAGAGACAGGTGATCCTGCAGAAAGAGGAGGTTGACTGGCTCAGTAATAGAGACAGGTGATCCTGCAGAAAGGGGAGAATGACTGGCTCAGTAATAGAGACAGGTGATCCTGCAGAAAGGGGAGAATGACTGGCTCAGTAATAGAGACAGGTGATCCTGCAGAAAGGGGAGAATGACTGGCTCCCAGTAATAGGGACAGGTGATCCTGCAGAAAGGGGAGAATGACTGGCTCAGTAATAGAGACAGGTGATCCTGCAGAAGAGGAGAATGACTGGCTCAGTAATAGAGACAGGTGATCCTGCAGAAAGGAGAATGACTGGCTCAGTAATAGAGACAGGTGATCCTGCAGAAAGGGGAGAATGACTGGCTCAGTAATAGACAGACAGGTGATCCTGTAGAAAGGTTTGGCTCAGAGAGACAGGTGATCCTGCAGAAGAGGGAGGTTGACTGGCTCAGTAATAGAGACAGGTGATCCTGCACAGAAGAGGAGGTTGACTGGCTCAGTAATAGAGACAGAGACACGGGTGATCTGCAGAAAGGGGAGAATGACTGGCTCAGTAATAGAGACAGGTGATCCTGCAGAAAGGGGAGAATGACTGGCTCAGTAATAGAGACAGGTGATCCTGCAGAAAGGGGAGAATGACTGGCTCAGTAATAGAGACAGGTGATCCTGCAGAAAGGGGAGAATGACTGGCTCAGTAATAGAGACAGAGAGACAGGTGATCCTGTAGAACGAGGAGGTTGACTGGCTCAGTAATAGAGACAGAGAGACAGGTGATCCTGCAGAAAGGGGAGAATGACTGGCTCAGTAATAGAGACAGAGACACAGGTGATCCTGTAGAAAGAGGAGGTTGACTGGCTCAGTAGACAGGTGATCCTGCAGAAAGGGGGAGAAGACAGGAACACTGGGTGATCCTGCAGAAAGAGGAGGTTGACTGGCTCAGTAGACAGGTGATCCTGAGAATGACTGGCTCAGTAATAGAGACAGAGACACAGGTGATCCTGCAGAAAGGGGAGAATGACTGGCTCAGTAATAGAGACAGGTGATCCTGCAGAAAGGGGAGAATGACTGGCTCAGTAATAGAGACAGGTGATCCTGCAGAAAGGGGAGAATGACTGGCTCAGTAATAGAGACAGAGACACAGGTGATCCTGCAGAAAGAGGAGGTTGACTGGCTCAGTAGACAGGCGATCCTGCAGAAAGGGGAGAATGACTGGCTCAGAGAGACAGGTGATCCTGCAGAAAGGGAGGTTGACTGGCTCAGTAATAGAGACAGAGACACAGGTGATCCTGCAGAAGAGGAGTTGACTGGCTCAGTAATGGGGATCCTGCAGAAAGGGGAGAATGATCCTAGAGACAGAGACAAGGTGGGAGAATGACTGGCTCAGTAATAGAGACAGGTGATCCTGCAGAAAGGGGAGAATGACTGGCTCAGTAATAGAGACAGAGACACAGGTGATCCTGCAGAAAGAGGAGGTTGACTGGCTCAGTAATAGAGACAGGTGATCCTGCAGAAAGAGGAGGTTGACTGGCTCAGTAATAGAGACAGGTGATCCTGTAGAAAGAGGAGGTTGACTGGCTCAGTAATAGAGACAGGTGATCCTGTAGAAAGAGGAGGTTGACTGGCTCAGTAGCAGCTCTACTCCCTGCTGTATTTTAGTCTGTCTCTGTCACACAGAGGAAGCCCAGTTCCAGCAGCAGCCTGGGTAGAGGACAGAGAGCGTCTCGTGGGTGTGCACGTGACATTGGTATGCCGCGCGTGTGTGCAACACATGCTACCGGTGTGTGTGGGTGTGTATCTGGGTCGATGATTGTGTGGGCTGTATGTGTGTGTGTGCTGTATGTGTTGGATGTGTATCTGGGTCAATGATTATGTGTGCTGTATGTATGTATGTGTGCGTGTGTGCGTGTGTGCGTATCTGGGTCGATGATTGTGTGTGCTGTATGTGTGTATCTAGGTCGGATCACACACCGTTGTCCAGAGGTGAGCAGCTGATCTCGGTCGGGAACACCCTGGCCAGAGACCAGAGGCATGACGTCCATCTGTCTCTGATCAAGGGTTCACCCCCCCCCAGGGGAACCACCTCTCAGACTCAGGGACATTCACTCTGTAGCCATGCAGGTGGCCATGCCCTGTACATGAGTAACTGGTGTGACTTCCTGCTTTTAACTCAGAGTGCAGCGAAGGGCCTATTGGAGATGTGATTCACCTCGTCACTGTTCTACTGGACTAAATTACAATGACTGTCTTGTTACCATACAGAGAGGAATTCCACCAGGCCTGATAAGAGAACCCTTTCACCCTGTTCCTCCCCACTCCTGACCTCGGCAAACAGACCCCAGCTGACCTCTGACGAAAGAGAGAGAGAGACTAACAGTCATGTCACCGTGACAACACAAGTCCTTTCAGCCAGTCATGTGATCCAGACCAGGGCACATCATAAAAATGGCACCCTATTCCCTATACTAGTTTTGACCAGAGCCCTGCGCCTGTCATTTGAGGGATCATGGGGCAGGAAGCGCACGTTTCAAGCAGATAAATGTGGCGTGTTTAATTATGAAACTGGTCGTGAGATAAAAACATATCCAAAGTTAACTCAATCTTCTGTGAATCTGGAATACTCCTCCTCACAGGGACCGAAAAACTCCTCCTCACAGGGACCGAAAAACTCCTCCTCACAGGGACCGTAAAACTCCTCCTCACAGGGACCGTAAAACTCCTCCTCACAGGGACCGAAAAACTCCTCCTCACAGGGACCGTAAAACACATCCTCACAGGGACCGAAAAACAACTCCTCACAGGGACCGAAAAACAAGGAACATAAAACAAGGAACATTTGGACAAGCGTGGACGTTTTAGGCTGAAGGGGTTCGGTTTACAATTAGGGTAAGGAATTAAAAAGGGTCAAGGTTTAGGGTTATCAAAAATACACTTTTGAATGGAAATCAATTGTTTGGTCCCAACAAGAATAGTAAAATAAACGTGTGTGTGTGTGTTTGTGTGTGAGTGAGAGTGTGTGTGAGAGTGTGTGTGAGAGTGAGTGTGTGTGAGAGTGAGTGAGTGAGTGTGAGTGAGTGAGTGTGTGTGAGAGTGAGTGAGTGAGTGAGTGTGTGTGAGAGTGAGTGAGTGAGTGTGAGAGTGAGTGAGTGAGTGAGTGAGTGAGTGAGTGTGTGAGAGTGAGTGAGTGAGTGAGTGAGTGTGTGTGAGAGTGAGTGAGTGTGTGTGTGAGAAAAAAAACCCAGGACAGATCCAATGCAAGTGGGTGGTGATGATGATGATCCCAGCATGCCTTTGATCACAGAGTGATCCTGTCTGACCAGAGAAGACGCCGTGTTCCCTGACTAAAATAGGATCCTACAGCCCACCGCGTTAACGTCAACACTCACACGTCTCCTCTTTCACCCAGCAAAGTCAGCTTGGAAATTACAGCACCATAGAATTCAATCGAAACAACTGACAACAGCGCAACATTTTTTATTTTATTTTACCTTTATTTAACTTGGCAAGTCAGTTAAGAACAAATTCTTATTTTCAATGACGGCCTAGGAACAGTGGGTTAACTGCCTGTTCAGGGGCAGAACGACAGATCTGTACCTTGTCAGCTCGGGGATTTGAACTTGCAACCTTCCGGTTACTAGTCCAACGCTCTAACCACTAGGCTACCCTGCCGCCCCACATGTTATTACCACGATAGGTCATTATTGTGTAATTAGCGTTTGACCATATTACCATGTAAATCCTCAGTGAAAACCAGGAAGGGCTAAATAGTAGACTAGTAGAAGAAAGTACAGCACTCAGCTTTCATAACAGCTTCTTCAAAAAGGGCCTAGAATTACATTCGCTTAGGGAAGTGGTTCCCAAACTGCAGGACTAACCCTACTCAGGACTCAGAGATATATGTCATTTCATCGGTGTGACAGGTGGGGTACTGACCGTGACCTTATGTTAGTTGGGATGTCTCAAAAAAATTACAAATTTAAATTTAAAAATTTAAAATAAATCAGACCGACTATGAAAAGGCTCCTTCCCACTCACCATGCTGCATGATCCCGTGTTCTAGAAGCCTCCGTCCAAGATGCTCCGCCTCCTCTCGGGTCGCCATCTCTCCCTCCGCCAGCAGCCAATCAACAAGCTCCGAGGCCACCAGCGTCCGTTCAAACGTCTCGCCCTCTTCTTCCCGAGTCGCGAGGATGGACGTCTCCGTGCTCATCATCAGCCTGTTGAGAAGGACGGGTTTATATACACACACCTGTTGTTTAAGACAGACTACTTTATACGATGTGGAAATCAGTTGTACATCGTTTTCCATCCTGATTCAACACAAACAGACTTTTCCCCATCAGCCTCCATCTAAATAGTTATCTGTGCAGGCTTTTGCTCCGACCAATAACACACCTGATTTAGCTAATGAATGACTAAGTAAAACCAGGTGTGTTAGCGTAGTGCTGGAATCAAAACCTTGCTGATGGGTAGTTCATGTCCCCAGGAGGAGGGTAGCTTGGTCACCCCTGTGCTATTTATAAAGATGAACTTACAGGAAGAGCACTAGGACTTAAGGTCAACAAGT
>NW_026999894.1:0-9464 GCF_036934945.1 Oncorhynchus masou masou
CAAATGTAATGTTTTCTATGTCAGAACTTTACTTCAGTGATGATGCAGTACACATCATCACCAGTAGAGGTGAGTAAAGTAACAAAGTTTCACTAAGGACACGCCTCAGATTTCACACACACTGACATCAGTGACAGGGCAGATGGGAGCAAACTTATAGTCTGTGTTTACCTTTCTTTCAACAAGGCTCGTTGGTCTAGGGGTATGATTCTCGCTTTGGGTGCGAGAGGTCCCGGGTTCAAATCCCGGACGAGCCCTTCTTTTCTGAACACTACAGGCTCGTTGTACTGTCCAAGATAATGATTGTCTCCTTGGGAAAGTGGAGATGACTCTGCATATTCAGCAGAAACAGTGACATTCAGTCATGTGTAGGTTTCTATAACAAACAGCAGGCTCACAGGATACCAATGTCGTCTATGTTTGTATTATGAGAACTAGCTGAATGACTGGTCGTATAACTGACAAGCCTAATTAGATAAATACTCTTATCTGTCAGCCACGGAGAAACTTCCATATGGTTTTATTTGCAGCTGTAACACTATAGTCCTGGATAGGCCTCAGTCCTCATAATGCAGACGATAACCTACAGCACTTAAGAAAGATGTCAACCACAGACAATGGTTTAATTTGCAAATCTGACAATGTACTGTACACTGAGTGTACTAAACAATAGGAACACCTTCCTAATATTGAGTTGCATTCCCTTTTGCCATCAGAAAAGCCTCAAATCGTCAGGGGCATGGACTTTACAGGGTGTCGAAAGTGTTTGACAGGGATGCTGTCCCATGTTGACTCCAATGCAGTTGTGTGTTTTCTCTGAGAGCTGGTCTCTCCTAGAAACCTTCTGATGTTGAGTTGAGTGCTGTACCCATCCATCATGTTGCCATGGTTGGTCACAGTTGTGTCAAGTTGGTTGGATGTCCTTTGGGTGGCGGACCATTCTGACACACACGGAAACTGTTGAGAGTGAACAAAACAGCAGCATTGCAGTTCTTGACACACTCAGACTGGCACCGACTATCATACCCCATTCAAAGGCACTTCAATATTTTGTCTTGTCCGTTCACCTTCTGAATGGCACACATACAGAATATGTCGCAAGGCTTAAAAATCCTCCTTTAACCTGTCTCCTCCTCTTCATCTACACTGATTGAACTGAATTTAACAGGTGACATCAATATGGGATGATAGACTTCAGCTGGATTCACCTGATCAGTCTATGTCATGGAAAGAGCAGGTGTTCATAATGTTTTGTAAACACAGACTATTTATTTACATTTATGTAACCTTTATTTAACTAGGCAAGTCAGTTAAGAACAAATTCTTATTTATAATGACGGCCTACCCTGGCCAAACTCGGACGACGCTGGGCCCATTGTGCACCGCCCAATGCGACTCCCAATCACGGCCGGATGTGATACAAATCCCGGACGAAAACCTCCTTTTAAGAAGTCAAATGACTTACAGACTACACATAGTCCACACGACAGTCTACATACAGTCTATGACAGACTTGGTAAGTCTATTTCATGGAAGGAGCAGGTGTTCCTAATGTTTTGTGCACTGGGTGTATGTAAAACTCACCCAAAAGTGTCAGTTACCACTAGAGAGTGGTAAGGAGAGTCTAATAGCCAAAACCTGCCACATCACAGATTCTGGAAGTTAACTCACAGGCTGATGAGGAGAAGGATGGGAAAAGTGTAACGATCGGGTTGGTTTCCTAAGCAGGCTTGTTGGTTTAGTCATTCAACTGAGACTGCTCTTCTCTGTATTTCCATGGAGGCGCCTCCCGCACTGCTAAAGCTAACTCTCTCTCCTCTGCTCTCATCCTTCTAGACCTATCGGCTGCCTTCGATACTGTGAACCATCAGATCCTCCTCTCCACACTCTCCGAGTTGGGCATCTCTCGCGCGGCCCACGCTTGGATTGCGTCCTACCTGACAGGTCGCTCCTACCAGGTGGCGTGGCGAGAATCTGTCTCCTCACCACGCGCTCTCACCACTAGTGTCCCCCAGGGCTCTGTTCTAGGCCCCTATTCTCGCCATACACCAAGTCACTTGGCTCTGTCATAACCTCACATGGTCTCTCCTATCATTGCTATGCAGACGACACACAATTAATCTTCTCCTTTCCCCTTCTGATGACCAGGTGGGAATCGCATCTCTGCATGTCTGGCAGACATATCAGTGTGGATGACGGATCACCACCTCAAGCTGAACCTCGGCAAGACGGAGCTGCTCTTCCTCCCGGGGAAGGACTGCCCGCTCCATGATCTCGCCATCACGGTTGACAACTCCATTGTGTCCTCCTCCCAGAGCGCTAAGAACCTTGGCGTGATCCTGGACAACACCCTGTCGTTCTCAACTAACATCAAGGCGGTGGCCCGTTCCTGTAGGTTCATGCTCTACAACATCCGCAGAGTACGACCCTGCCTCACACAGAAGCGGCGCAGGTCCTAATCCAGGCACTTGTCATCTCCCGTCTGATTACTGCAACTCGCTGTTGGCTGGGCTCCCTGCCTGTGCCATTAAACCCTACAACTCATCCAGAACGCCGCAGCCCGTCTGGTGTTCAACCTTCCCAATTTCTCTCACGTCACCCCGCTCCTCCGCTCTCTCCACTGGCTTCCAGTTGAAGTCGATCCGCTACAAGACCATGGTGCTTGCCTACGGAGCTGAGGGAACGGCACCGCAGTACCTCCAGGCTCTGATCAGGCCCTACACCCAAACAAGGACACTGCGTTCATCCACCTCTGGCCTGCTCGCCTCCCTACCACTGAGGAAGTACAGTTCCCGCTCAGCCCAGTCAAAACTGTTCGCTGCTCTGGCCCCCCAATGGTGGAACAAACTTCCTCACGACGCCAGGACAGCGGAGTCAATCACCACCTTCCGGAGACACCTGAAACCCCACCTCTTTAAGGAATACCTAGGATAGGATAAAGTAATCCTTCACCCCCCCCTTAAATGATTTAGATGCACTATTGTAAAGTGGCTGTTCCACTGGATGTCATAAGGTGAATTCACCAATTTGTAAGTCGCTCTGGATAAGAGCGTCTGCCAAATGACTTAAATGTAATGTAAATGTAAGGGTATGTCTCACTTAGGGTGTGAGTAGTCCTGGGTTTAAATCCCAGATGAGCCCACTTTTTGAGAAAATATGTGATAGATGTATTTAGGGTTGTCCTAAGTGAGTTAGTATATTGAAAGATCAAAAACAAAGTGGGGAGAAAAATCTTGCCAATAGGAAAAAAGGTAGACTGTAAGTAGCAAATATGGATATCTGTAGGCCCTTTGGTAAAACAGAGATATAAAACAATATCCAGTCAGTATGGAATATAATGTACAGTGTCGTAATGTCAACGAGTGACTTTGAATTGTGTGACAGACAGTAATATAGATACATCAACTAGAATCTTCTAAATTGCCCATGCTTCAAAATGGATCCGGCTTATCCTTACATACAGTATATAATACTGAACTGCACCTACCAGTGAAAGACCTGTGAGAGATCCATCAAACACGTTATTCCCATAGGACATATATCCTGTCCAGCCAAATGCTACCACCTTCAGCGCCATCTCCAGCAGGTAGTAAAGGATGAAGAAACAGTTGATTGTCTGAAAAACAGATCAGTGGGGGCTGCTGAGGGGAGGACGGTTCATAATAATGGCTGGAACGGAGGAAATGGAATGGCATCAAACCACCTGCTTGATGTATTTGATACCTTTCCACAGATTCCTTCCAGTCATTACCACGGGCCTGTCCTCCCAATTAAGGTGCCACCAACCTCCTGTGACAGAGATACATATAAAGTCTGTGAATTGCATGGAGCTATTGACATAAACTGTGCAAGACCCATACCTGCTATACATGAGTCATTCATGTCGGCAGTGCACTGCAGGCACAGTAAGTAATGTCTACTTGTAACTACTACTTGTAGTACATTTTATGTTCAAATGGCCTTAAATGTTGAGCCTCTTAAATAGTAGTTGTCTGGGTCAGAGAGATTCTTCACAGTCAATCACCAGGAGATTCTAGAGAGTAACATTGATGACGCTCGATGCATATACAGAAGACTTAATACATGCATATACAGTAGACATAATACATGCATATACCGGTACGTGTTTGTGCAGAGTCAGAATAGCCACTAGGTGGCAGTCTCTGACAGTTTTTACTGAGCATGCAACAGCATCAACTTGAGAGGAATTCCATATGCACGTGGCATGCAATGGAATTTAAACTCTTGGTTGTTAACTGTTTGACAGGCTCGTTGGTCTAGGGGTATGATTCTCGCTAGGGTGCGAGAGGTCCCGGTTCAAATCGGACGAAAGCCCTCCTTTAAGTTGTCAAGCAACTTACAGTATGAACAGGCCAACATAGAGTGTACAAAGCACAGTAGTGTACATTCACTAAAGCATCTCTATCAACAATATTACTGTGAATAAGTAGCCTGGAATCTTAACTCATAAGCTCTGTTTCAATATTGTTATGGTGAAACAAAGCATGTCAGTTAGGATTCCAGGCTAGTATCATAACTTAGAGCTGTTAGGATCAAGCAGAAAAACAAATATCTAAGTTAATACGTGAAATATTGTGACATTGTGAACTAGTGACATAGTGAACTCACACAGATACAGATAATATTGGCAAGGGCCACATTCCCCACCACAGTGACATAATGTTGACTGAAGATAAACTGAACCTTGTGCAGGAACTTAGACGAGTACTCGGGCAATGGAGGATGCTACAGAGGGAAACAATGACTTCAATCTGCTGTTCAGTCTCCTTTCAAATAATCTGGGTTTGCTTCTGTCCAAATGTTTGCTTCCGTTGCAAGTGCAAGCACAAAGGAAAATGGTGAAAGTCTGCTTGGAGTTAGACTGACAGTCACCAACTGCATAGTTTTGTAGAAACAGCATTGTGCAGTGGAGATAAAATATAAATACCTGTTTGATCCTGTCTTGTCCAGCTCATCAAACAGTCTCTGGAAGGCCTCCTGGGGATGAAGCCACTGGATGACTGAGACGCTTTCTGAGGAAATTACACTTTTAGAATCTTTTGACGTACCAAAGCGTTCACAGTTCAATGTGGCCATGTACATATATAACTTAAATCAAATCAAAGTGTATTTTGTCACTCATGCCTCGAATAGAACATGTGTAGACCTTACAGTGAAATGCTTACTTACAGGCTCTAACCAATAGCGCAAACAAGGTATTATGTGAACAACAGGTAAGCACAGAAATAATAACAACAGTAAAATAACAGCAGTGAGGCTATAACAGTAGTGAGGCTATAACAGTAGTGAGGCTATAACAGTAGTGAGGCTATAAAAGTAGTGAGGCTATAACAGTAGTGAGGCTATAACAGTAGTGAGGCTATAACATTAGTGAGGCTATAAAAGTAGTGATGCTATAAAAGTAGTGAGGCTATAAAAGGACACGCCTCAGATTTCACACACACCCGACATCAGTGACAGTGCAGATGGGAGTAAACATATAGTCTGTTTACCTTTCTTTCAACAAGGCTCTGTTGGTCCTAGGTATGATTCGCTTTGGGTGCAGAGGTCCCGGGTTCAAATCCCGGACGAGCCCTTCTTTTCTGAACACTACAGCCTCGTTGTACTATCCAAGATAATCATTGTCTCCTTGGAAAAGTGGAGATGACTGTGCATATTCAGCAGAAACAGTGACATTCAGTCTTGTCGGTTTCTATAACAAACAGCAGGCTCACAGGATGTCTATGTTGGTATTATGAGAACAAGCCGAACGACTGGTCGTATAACTGGCAAGTCTAATTAGATAAATACAGGGTGTCGAAAGTGTTCCACAGGGATGCTGTCCCATGTTGACTCCAATGCAGTTGTGTGTTTTCTCTGAGAGCTGGTCTCTCTAGGAACCTTCTGATGTTGAGTTGAGTGCTGTACCCATCCATCATGTTGCCATGGTTGGTCACAGTTGTGTCAAGTTGGTTGGATGTCCTTTGGGTGGCGGACCATTCTTGACACACACGGGAAACTGTTGAGAGTGAACAAAACAGCAGCATTGCAGTTCTTGACACACTCAGACCGGTGCGCCTGGCACCTACTATCACACCCCATTCAAAGGCACTTCAATATTTTGTATTGTCCGTTCACCCTCTGAATGGCACACGTACAGAATACGTCTCAAGGCTTAAAAATCCTCCTTTAACCTGTCTCCTCCCCTTCATCTACACTGATTGAACTGAATTTAACAGGTGACATCAATACGGGATGATAGACTTCAGCTGGATTCACCTGATCAGTCTATGTCATGGAAAGAGCAGGTGTTCATAATGTTTTGTAAACACAGACTATTTATTTACATTATTTATGAAAATGTGTACAGTGTCGTAATGTCAACGAGTGACTTTGAATTGTGTGACAGACGGTAATATAGATACATCAACTAGACTCTTCTCTAAGTTGCCCATGCTTCAAAATGGATCCGGCTTTATCCTTACATACAGTATATAATACTGAACTGCACCTACCAGTGAAAGACCTGTGAGAGATCCATCAAACACGTTACTCCCATAGGACATATATCCTGTCCAGCCAAATGCTACCACCTTCAGCGCCATCTCCATCAGGTAGTAAAGGATGAAGAAACAGTTGATTGTCTGAAAAAACAGATCAGTGGGGGCTGCTGAGGGGAGGACGGTTCATAATAATGGCTGGAACGGAGCAAATGGAATGGCATCAAACCATCTGCTTGATGAATTTGATACCTTTCCACAGATTCCCTTCCAGTCATTACCACGGGCCGGTCCTCCCCAATTAAGGTGCCACCAACCTCCTGTGACAGAGATACATATAAAGTCTGTGAATTGCATGGAGCTATTGACATAAACTGTGCAAGACCCATACCTGCTATACATGAGTCATTCATGTCGGCAGTGCACTGCAGACACAGTAACAAATGTCTACTTGTAACTACTACTTGTAGTACATTTTACGTTCAAATGGTCTTAAATGTTGAGCCTCTAAATAGTAGTTGTCGTTCAGAGATTCTTCTCTGATCCAATCACCAGGAGATTCTAGAGTAACATTGATGACGCTTCGATGCATATACAGAAGACTTAAATACATGCATATACAGTAGACATAATACATGCATATACCGTACTGTGTTTGTGCAGAGTCTAGAATAGCCACTAGGTGGCAGTCTCCTGAGCAGTTTTACTGAGCATGCAACAGCATCAACTTGAGAGGAATTCCATATGCACGTGGCATGCAATGGAATTTAAACTCTTGGTTGTTAACCATTTGACAGGCTCGTTGGTCTAGGGGTATGATTCTCGCTTAGGGTGCGAGAGGTCCCGGGTTCAAATCCCGGACGAGCCCTCCTTTTAAGTTGTCAAGCAACTTACAGTATGACCAGGCCAACATAGAGTGTACAAAGCACAGTAGTGTACATTCACTAAAGCATATCTATCAACAATATTACTGTGAATAAGTAGCCTGGAATCTTAACTCATAAAGCTCTGTTTCAATATTGTTACAGAAACAAAGTATGTCAGTTAGGATTCAGGTATTAGTATCATAACTTAGAGCTGTTAGGATCAAGCAGAAAAACAAATATCTAAGTTAATACGTGAAATACTGTAACATTGTGAACTTGTGACATAGTGAACTCACACAGATACAGATAACATTGGCAAGGGCCACATTCCCCACCACAGTGACATAATGCTGACTGAAGATAAACTGAACCTTGTGCAGGAACTTAGACGAGTACTCAGGCAATGGAGGATGCTACAGATCCTGTCCTTGTCCAGCTCATCAAACAGTCTCTGGAAGGCCTCCCTGGGGATGAAGCCACTGGATGACTGAGACGCTTTCTGAGGAAATTACACTTTTAGAATCTTTTGATGTACCAAAAGTGTTCACAATTCAGAGGTGTGGCCATGTACATATATAACTTCATAAAACATAATGTTGTTTAACGCTATGTATTACAGTATGTTGTTTCAGGTAAGGAGGGAACCATCTCACCTTCATGATGGCATCTCTGTAATAACCTGTTGTATGTTAATAAACTAAACACCACAAAGGGGTCCTGTCTTACACGGTAACATCCTCAGAGAAGGTAGGTTCCTGGCTCTGACAGTGCAGCAGCTCAAAAGCTGCCCTGACGCCCAGATGTCTCCTCAGGATGGATGTCTGGATTGACATCTGCTAAATAAAGGGTTATCAATCAATAACATGTATTTACAAAGCCCTTCTTACATCAGCAGATGTCTCAAAGTGCTGTACAGAAACTCGGCCTAAAACCCCAAACAGCAAGCAATGCAGGTGTAGAACACATTGGCTGGTTAAAACTCAGTCCAGACACAGCGTTCGGTCCCGCTCCATGGGAGGAGATATCCTTCTGCGTCGCCCAGACCAGGCATTAAACGGTCAACTCAGCTCCATGTCCGGAGCCTTCTTCAGCCTTGGTGCTATAAGGAATGTAAACAAATGTACTATAATATTGTTGATAAACAAAGTAATGTACAGAAACTGTATTTCAAAAGCAGCTCATGGTGGAAAATAAATATGTTATTCCTTCATGTACAGCATCTTCGTTGAGGACCACAACCTGTTGAATGTACAGCTCCTCATATGTGTGAAGGGAAACATGTAGAGAACATGGGCTTAATTGAATGATCTTACTCTGTGTATGTGTGTGAGAGAGAGAGAGAGAGAGCGAGCGATTTTGAAGAACTTACCATGTCCTGTGTCCCCAATAGAAAAGGTGTTTCTTTTGGAGCCCTGTAATTGTCTGTTCCAGAATGAACCCCTAAGAACCAGGGGGAAACTCTCCATCATCACTACAATGTTGTCAACAAGTTAATATCAGGAGACTAAGAAAATAAAGGAAAGGAACGCTTACATTTTTTTCTCCATCCTTAAATCTTCTCAGCGAGTTCATTTTCATAATCTACACACATCTCACTTAAATGTAGGGTTCCTATGCCTTTTGTTGTTCTGATAAAATGCTTTTCATGTGGTGGTGTGTCACTCTTGTTGTGATGTGTGTGTCATCCTATGTTTATATTGTATTTATTTTTTAAATCCCAGTCCCCTGTCCCCGCAGGAGGCCTTTTGCCTTTTGGTAGGCCGTCATTATAAATAATAATTTATTCTTAACTGACTTCCCTGGTTAAATAAAGGTTAAATAAAATACATTTTAAAAAATCCCCAAAAATTTGGGTAATTATTTGTTACTCATTCGCTGACGACCACAATAAACAGCACATAAAATGGTTGGGACAGCCCTTATGACCTATGACAAAGGGGTCAGGTAAAGTGTTCTGGAATATGTTAAGGTATGGTTATAGTTCTACTGGATATTTCAGCTCTTTTGTGTTGAATATGCCTTGGACAATATATTATTGAGTTATACATCAGAGGAAATATTTACAATATATAATACGATATATGGCCTCTTATAACTG
>NW_026999895.1:0-9464 GCF_036934945.1 Oncorhynchus masou masou
GGCAGGTTAGGGTTAGTGTCAGGTTGGGGTAATGTCAGGTTAGGGTCAGGTTAGTGTCAGGTTGGGTAATGTCAGGTTAATGTCAGGTTGGGTAATGTCAGGTTAGGGCCAGGTTAGTGTCAGGTTGGGTAATGTCAGGTTAGGGTTAGTGTCAGGTTGGGTAATGTCAGGTTAGGGCCAGGTTAGTGTCAGGTTGGGTAATGTCAGGTTAGGGTTAGTGTCAGGTTGGGGTAATGTCAGGTTAGGGTCAGGTTAGTGTCAGGTTGGGTAATGTCAGGTTAGGGTCAGGTTAATGTCAGGTTGGGGTCAGGTTAGTGTCAAGTTGGGGTAGTGTCAGGTTAGGGTAATGTCAGGTTAGAGTAATGTCAGGTTAGGGTCAGGTTGGGGTAATGTCACGTTAGGGTCAGGTAAGGGTAATGTCAGATCAGGTTAGTGTCAGGTTGGGGTAATGTCAGGTTAGTGTCAGATTGGGGTAATGTCAGGTTGGGGTAATGTCAGGTTAGGGTCAGGATAATATCAGGTTGGGGTAATGTCAGGTTAGGGTCAGGTTAATGTCAGGTTGGGGTAATGTCAGGTTAGGGTAATGTCAGGTTAGAGTAATGTCAGGTTAGGGTCAGGTTGGGGTAATGTCAGGCTAGGGTCAGGTAATGTCAGGTTTGGGTCAGGTTAGGGTCAGTGTCTGGTTAGAGTAATGTCAGGTTAGAGTAATGTGAGGTTAGAGTCAGGTTGAGGTAATGGCAGGTTAGTGTCAGGTTGTGGTAATGTCAGGTTAGGGTCAAATTAGTCTCAGGTTGGGGTAATGTCAGGTTAGGGTTAATGTCAGGTTAGGGTCAGGTTAATGTCAGGTTGGGGTAATGTCAGGTTAGGGTCAGGTTAATGTCAGGTTGGGGTAATGTCAGGTTAGGGTCAGGTTAGGGTCAGGTTAGGGTCAGGTTAGGGTCAGGTTAGGGTCAGGTTAGTGTCAGGCTAGGGTAATGTCAGGTTAGGGTCAGGTTAGGGTCAGTGTCTGGTTAGAGTAATGTCAGGTTAGAGTAATGTGAGGTTAGAGTCAGGTTGAGGTAATGGCAGGTTAGTGTCAGGTTGTGGTAATGTCAGGTTAGGGTCAAATTAGTCTCAGGTTGGGGTAATGTCAGGTTAGGGTTAATGTCAGGTTAGGGTCAGGTTAATGTCAGGTTGGGGTAATGTCAGGTTAGGGTCAGGTTAATGTCAGGTTAGGGTCAGTTTAGGGTCAGGTTAGGGTCAGGTTAATGTCAGGTGAGCGTCAGGTTAATGTCAGGTTAGGGTCTGGTTAGGATCAGTGTCAGGTTAGGGTAATGCCGGGTTAATGTCAGGTTATTGTCAGATTAATGTCAGGTTAGGGTCAGGTTAGTGTCAGGTTGGGGTAATGTCAGGTTAGGGTCAGGTTAGTGTTAGGCTGGGGTAATGTCAGGTTAGGGTCTGGTTTGTGTCAGGTTAGAGTAATGTCAGGTTAGAGTAATGTCAGGTTAGAGTAATGTCAGGTTAGAGTAATGTCAGGTTAGAGTAATGTCAGGTTAGGGTCAGGTTTGTGTCAGGTTGGGGTAATGTCAGGCTAGGGTAAAGTTATGTTAGGGTAATGTCAGGTTTATGGTATTGTCAGGTTATGGTAATGTCAGGTTAGGGTCAGGTTAGTGTCAGGTTGGGGTAATGTCAGGTTAGGGTCTGGTTTGTGTCAGGTTAGAGTAATGTCAGGTTTAGTAACGTCAGCTTAGAGTAATGTCAGGTTAGATTAATGTCAGGTTAGGGTCAGGTTAGTGTCAGGTTGGGGTAATGTCAGGTTAGGGTCAGGTTGGGGTAATGTCAGGTTAGTGTCAGGTTGGGGTAATGTCAGGTTGGGGTCAGGTTTGTGTCAGGTTGGGGTAATATCAGGTTAGGGTCAGGTTTGTGTCAGGTTGGGGTAATGTCAGGCTAGGGTAACGTTATGTTAGGGTAATGTCAGGTTAGGGTATTGTCAGGTTAGGGTAATGCCAGGTTGGGGTAATGTCAGGTTGGGGTAATGTCAGGTTTAGGTCAGGTTAGGTAATGTCAGGTTAGAGTTAATGTCAGGTTAGGAGTAATGATGTTAGGGTCAAGTTGGGGTAATGTCAGGTTAGGGTCAGGTTAGGGTAATTTCAGGTTAGAGTAATGTCATGTTAGGGTCAAGTTGGGGTAATGTTAGGTTAGGGTCAGGTTAATGTCCGGTTTGGGTCAGGTTAGAGTCAGTGTCAGGTTAGAGTAATGTCAGGTTAGAGTAATCTCAGGTTAGGGTCAGGTTGGGGTAATATCAGGTTAGTGTCATGTTGGGGTAATGTCAGGTCAGGGCCAGGTTAGTGTCAGGTTGTGGTAATGTCAGGTCAGGGCCAGGTTAGTGTCAGGTTGTGGTAATGTCAGGTTAGAGAGTCTAGGTAAGGTAATGTCAGGTCAGAGTAATGTCAGGTTAGGGGTCAGTTTGGGGTAATGGATCAGGTTGGGGGTAATGTCAGGTCAGGTTAGAGTAATGGCAGGTTAGGGTAATGCAGGTTACAGTAATGTCAGGTTAGGGATAATGTCAGGTTAGAGTAATGTCAGGTTCGAGTAATATCAAGTTAGGGTCAGGTTGGGGTAATGTCAGGTCAGGTTAGAGTAATGGCATGTTAGGGTAATGTCAGGTTAGAGTAATGTCAAGTTAGTGTCAGGTTAGGGTAATGTCAGATCATGTTAGGGTAAGGTTGTAATCAGGTTAGTGTCAGGTTGGGGTAATGTCAGGTTAGAGTAGGTTGGCATCAGGTTGGAGTAATGTCAGGTCAGGGTCAGGTTGGGGTAATGTCTGGTTAATGTCAGGTTAGTGTCAGGTTAGAGTTAATGTCAGGTTAGGGTAATGTCAGGTTAGTGTCAGTTTGGGTAATGCCAGGTTAGTAATGTCAGGTTAGGTTGAGTAATGTCAGGTTAGGGTCAGGTTAGAGTAATGTCAGGTTAGAGTAATGTCAGGTTAGAGTAATATGTCAGGTTGGGGTAATGTCAGGTTGGTTCAGGTTAGGTAACAGGTTAGTGTCAGGTAGTGGTAATGTCAGGTTAGGGTCAGGTTAGTCTCAGGTAAGGGTAATGTCAGGTTAGGGTTAATGACAGGTTAGATTAATGTCAGGTTAGGGATAATGTCAGTTTAGAGTAATGTCAAGTCAGGGTCAGGTCTGGGTAATGTCAGGTCAGGTTAGAGTAATGGCAGGTTAGGGTAATGCAGGTTACAGTAATGTCAGGTTAGGGATAATGTCAGGTTAGAGTAATGTCAGGTTCGAGTAATATCGAGTTAGGGTCAGGTTGGGGTAATGTCAGGTCAGGTTAGAGTAATGGCATGTTAGGGTAATGTCAGGTTAGAGTAATGTCAAGTTAGTGTCAGGTTAGGGTAATGTCAGATCATGTTAGTGTCAGGTTGGGGTAATGCCAGGTTAGAGTAATGCCAGGTTAGAGTCAGGTTGGGGTAATGTCAGGTTAGTGTCAGGTTGGGGTAATGTCAGGTTGGGGTAATGTCAGGTTAGTGTCAGGTTAGGGTTAATGTCAGGTTAGAGTAATGTCAGGTTAGAGTCAGTTTGGGGTAATGTCAGGTTAGAGTAATGTCATGTTAGTGTCAGGTTGAGGTAATGTCAGGTCAGGTTATTGTCAGGTTAGGTTAGTGTCAGTTTGGGGTAATGTCAGGTTAGAGTAATGTCAGGTTAGTGTCAGGTTAGAGTAATGTCAGGTTAGAGTAATGTCAGTTTAGAGTCAGGTTGGGGTAATGTCAGGTTAGAGTAATGTCAGGTTAGAGTCAGGTTGGGGTAATGTCAGGTCAGAGTAATGTGAGGTTAGTGTCAAGTGGGGGTCATGTCAGGTTAGAGTAATGTCAGGTTAGTGTCAGGTTGGGGTAATGTCAGGTTAGTGTCAGGTTAGAGTAATGTCAGGTTAGAGTAATGTCAGGTTTGGGTAATGTCAGGTTAGTGTCAGGTTAGAGTAATGTCAGGTTAGTGTCAGGTTAGAGTAATGTCAGGTTAGAGTAATGTCGGGTTAGAGTCAGGTTGGGGTAATGTCAGGTCAGGTTCGTGTCAGCTGCGAGCTACTGTGATGAGCTCTACACGGGACAAGGCAGGTTCCTTCAGTGCCCATTTGGCAGTTTGACGAGGCTTGAGCCCATGCCAGGACAGGCAAGGACAGGGTTCTGTCTGGTCAAACAGAACCAGCAGGGGGGTCAGACGTGCTCCAGATCTGAGATAATAAGGGGATCTTGCACACCGATGATGAAGACCGTGAACAGCAGACGCTACAGCCGGCTGTGTGTGAGCTGGAAGACCTTTCCTAAAAGATAAACGGTTCCTATTTCATTGTTCTCTTGCAAGCTGTGCTTTTATTGATTTATTTTATGATTTTTATTATGGCAAACTGAGCTGTTGGAGTGACCGGTTGGTGGGTAACCAACAGCTGACTTTACAGTTGTGTTTGTTTGTTTGTTTGTTTGTTTGTGTCTGTAATATGTGTGTGTCTGTAATATGTGTGTGTGTGTATGTGTGTGTGTGTGTGTGTGTGTGTGTGTGTGTGTGTTTGTTTGTTTGTTTGTTTGTTTGTTTGTGTGTCTGTAATATGTGCGTGTGTGTGTGTGTGTGTGTGTGTGTGTGTGTGTGTGTGTGTGTGTGTGTGTGTGTGTGTGTGTGTGTGTGTTGTGTTTGTTTGTTTGTTTGCGTGTCTGTAATGTGTGTGTGTGTGTGTGTGTGTGTTGTTGTTTGTGTTTGTTTGTTTGTTTGTTTGTGTGTCTGTGTGCGTGTGTGTGTGTGTGTGTGTGTGTGTGTGTGTGTGTCTGTCTGTCTGTCTGTCTGTCTGTGTCTGTCTGTCTGTCTGTCTGTCTGTGTGTGTGTGGGTGTCTGTCTGTCTGTCTGTGTGTGTGTGTGGTGTGTGTGTGTGTGTGTGTGCGTGCGTGCGTGCGTGCGTGTGTGTGTTTGTTTGTTGTGCTGGCTGCTACAGCAAACCTCCTCAGACCACAGGGAAGACAGAAGTCTGACACAGGTCAAAATCTGTGTCAGGGAAGGAAACACTGCAGATAGCAGAATGTTTAGAAACACTGCAGATAGCAGAATGTTTAGAACACTGCAGATAGCAGAATGTTTAGGAACACTGCAGACAGCAGAATGTTTAGGAACACTGCAGATAGCAGAATGTTTAGGAACACTGCAGACAGCAGAATGTTTAGCAGAACATGTTTAGATTACTGCAGATAGCAGAATGTTTAGAACACTGCAGATAGCAGAATGTTTAGAAACACTGCAGATAGCAAATATTTAGAAACACTGCAGATAGCAGAATGTTTAGGAACACTGCAGATAGCAGAATGTTTAAAACACTGCAGATAGCAAACTATTTAGAAACACTGCAGACATGGATGTTTAGGAACACTGCAGATAGCAGAATGTTTAGAAATACTGCAGGTAGGAGTATTTACAAACACTGCAGATAGCAGAAGTTTACAGAAACACTGCAGGTAGGAGAATGTTTAGAAACACTGCAGGTAGGATAACAGTGGTGGCAGATAAGGAGGAGGAGGAGGATGAGGAGGAAGATGAGGAGGAGGGAAGAGTCTGCAGGCATAAGAGTGCATATGTCCCAAATGGCTCTCTATTCTCTTTACAGTGCACTACTAATATAGTGCACTACCCTACGGGACCTGATCGTAGTGCTCTGTGAAGGAATAGGTAGTCATTTGGGACGCAGGGGATCCATCAAGACAGAAGGTCTACTCACGCAGAGCATGACTCTCCTCAGGTCACTGACATGCTCTGAATGAACAGCGGAACCACTGAACCATGTTTCTACGGCAGCAGATGTCAGACACTTTCCACTGTCTAAAACTGTCATACAGGGCTCCTTATCTCAGTCACCTACCTTCCTGAATGACATTCTACTGAGATCTATTCAATGTCACATCAGGTGGTCTGTTGTCAGAGTTGTTGTGGCATTTTTAAAGAGACATATGTCATAAAACATGATACAGTACATCTAGTGTTGTCCCCATACCAGAGTTAAAACTTCAATATTGAAACCAGGTTAAGTATTATAACACTCTACACCATCATAATATTCCATACCATCATAATAGTCTATAACATTATAATACTCCATACCATTATATTCCTCAATACCATCATAATACTACATAATACTCCATGCCATCATGATACTCCATAATACTCCATAATACTCCCTCCCATCATAATACTCCATAATACTCCCTCCCATCATAATACTCCATAATACTCCCTCCCATCGTAATACTCCATAATGCTCCATAATACTCCATAATACTCTATAATACTCCCTCCCATCATAATACTCCATAATACTCCCTCCCATCATAATACTCTATAATACTCCCTCCCATCATAATACTCCATAATACTCCATAATGCGCCATAATACTCCATAATACACCATAATACTCAATAATACTCCCTCCCATCATAATACTCCATAATGCTCCATAATACTCCCTCCCATCATAATACTCCATAATACTCCCTCCCATCGTAATACTCCATAATGCTCCATAATACTCCATAATACTCCATAATACTCCATAATACTCCATAATACCCCCTCCCATCATAATACTCCATAATACTCCATAATACTCCATAATACCCCATAATACTCCCTCCCATAATGCTCCATAATACTCCATAATATTCCATAATACTCCATAATACTCCCTCCCATCATAATACTCCATAATACTCCCTCCCATCATAATACTCCGTAATACTCCCTCCCATCATAATACTCCATAATACCCCCTCCCATCATAATACTCCATAATACTCCATAATACCCCCTCCCATCATAATACTCCGTTATACCCCCCTTCCATCATAATACTCCATAATACTCCCTCCCATCATAATACTCCATAATACTCCCTCCCATCATAATACTCCATAATACTCCATAATACCCCCATCCCATCATAATACTCCATAATACTCCATAATACTCCATCCCATCATAATACTCCATAATACTCCATCTCATCATAATACTCCATAATACTCCCTCCCATCGTAATACTCCATAATACTCCATAATACTCCATAGTACTCCATCCCATCATAATACTCCATCCCATCATAATACACCATACCGTCATAATACTCCACAATACTCCACAATACTACATACTGCTCCATAATACTCAATAATACTCCATAGTACTCCCTCCCAGAGTAATACAAGATCCAAGATGGCGTAGCAGTCAGACGTCTTGTCGTGTCGTGTCCCTTGTATATATATTTTTTACATATTTTTCTTCGGATATCTTTTAAAACATTTTGCTAAACATCAACATCTAAATACTCCCCTGCAACCCGCCTCACCCAATGTAGCGTGGATCTGCTTTTTTTTCTAAAGTATTTATATTTACTTCGGATCCGGAACCCCTCAACTGAAGCTAGCCAGCTAACTACCAGCTATCATTCAGCAAACCATTGCTAGCGGTCATTAGCTAACCGGTCATCAGCTAACCTTTAGCTCGGAAGGCTCTCGCCAGTTCGAACAACGCGACTCTAACCAGAGCATATCGGACCTATTATTTTTATTATTTATATCCAAGGATTCCCACCGCAAACAGAACATTCTCATCTGGATCTTCACAACTCGCTAACTAAAAAATAAAATAAAAAAATACTCCATAATACTCCCTCCCATCATAATACTCCATAATACTCCATGCCATCATAATACTCCATAATACCCCCTCGCATCATAATACTCCATAATACTCCATAATACTCCCTCCTAGTGTTATACTCCATAATACTCCATCTCATTATAATACTCCATTATACTTACATCCATCATAATACTCCCTCCATCATAATACTCCATAATGCTCCCATAATACTCCCCCCCCATCGTAATACTCCATAATACTCCATAATACTCCATCCCGTCATAATATTCCATCCATTATAATACTCCACAATACTCAATAATACTCCTCCATCATCATACATAATGCTCCATAATACTCTCTCCGATCATAACACTTCCATCATAATACTCCATAATACACCATAATATCCCATGCCATCGTAATACTCCAAAATACTCCGTACCATCACAATACTCCGTAACATCGCAATACTCCGTACCATCATATTACTTCATAACATCATAGTACTCCATACCATCACAATGCTCCATACCATCACAATACTCCATACCATCACAATACTCTACACATCATACTACTCCACACCATCACAACACTCCATAATACTCCCTCCTAGTGTTATACTCCATAATACTCCATCTCATTTTAATACTCCATAATACTTCCACCCATCATAATATCCATAATACGCCCATCATAATACTCCATAATACTCCTCCCATCATAATACTCCATAATACTCCCTCCCATCATAATACTCCCTCCCATCATAATTCTCCATAATACTCTCTCCCATCATAATACTCCATAATACTCCATAATACTCCATAATACTCCATAATACTCCCTCCCATCATAACACTCCATAATACTCCCTCCCGTCATAATACTCCATAATACCCCATAATACTCCCTCCCGTCATAATACTCCATAATACTCCCTCCCATCATAATACTACATAATACTTCCATAATACTTCCCTCCCATCATAATACTCCATAATACTCCGTAATACCCTCCCATCATAATACTCCATAATACTCCATCGCATTATAATACTCCATAATACTCCCTCCCATCATAATACTCCATAATACGCCCTCCCATCATAATACTCCATAATACTCCCTCCCATCATACTACTCCATAATACTCCATCGCATTATAATACTCCATAATACTCCATAATACTTCCACCCATCATAATACTCCATAATACTCCATCTCATCATGATACTCCATAATACTCCATAATACTTCCGCCCATTATAATACTCCATAATACTACATCTCATTATTATACTCCATAATACTGCATAATACTTCCACCCATCATAATACTCCATGGCCACTCCATCTCATTATAATACTCCATAATACTCCATCTCATTATAATACTCCATAATACTGCATAATACTTCCACCCATCATAATACTCCATATATATCTCCATCTCATAATTATAATACTTCCATAATATCATAATACTCCCTCCATCATAATACTCCATAATACTCCCTCCCATCATAATACTCCATAATACTCAATAATACTCCAATAATACCCCCTCCCATCATAATACTCCCTCCCATCATAATACTCCGCAATACGCCTCCCATCATAATACTCATAATACTCCCTCCCATCATAATACTCCATAATACTCCATAATACTTCCACCCATCATAATACTCATAATACTCCATCTCATCATGATACTCCATAATACTCCATAATACTTCAGCCCATTATAATACTCCATAATGCTCCATCTCATTATAATACTCCATAATACTGCATAATACT
>NW_026999896.1:5000-9461 GCF_036934945.1 Oncorhynchus masou masou
ACAGACAGCTTAATGCATACATTTACATGATTATGTCAGTTCAACATGCTCATTAAATATATATTTATTTCTTTTTATATATAAATGTTCCTTAAAGTATAATTTTTAGAGATTACTAATGTCCTCACTACATCCACAAAAATATTGAAATACATGTAATTTTGTGCTCGAAACATTTAATTGAAATGTTATAGACTTCCATTCGTTCCTATGAAGGACTGTTCCTACTGGGGAGTGGCAATATGGCCGACCGGTGGCTTCAAACCTTGTCATTGGCCAATACACAGCATCAGCTCTCTAGGAGTCATATACATCCTGTCTGGCTCAGTTGGTATTAAGGTAGAGCTTGGCACTTGCAACGACAGGGTTGTGGGTTGGATTCTCACAGGGGACCTGTACAGGGGAAAAGGTATGAAAATGTAAGTTACTCTGGATAAGAGCTTCTATATATTTTTGGGGGTAAGCAGACATCCGCTCCTCACTGAGTCACTAGCAGCGAAGGTCAGTTTCTCTTCCTGTCACTCTTCCTGTCCTGATCTCTGTGTTGTGACACTCCAGATCATCGCAGGGGCTTTCCTGTGGAAAAGGAAGTGAATTGACACTAAAAGAAAAAGGGACTATTTACAGTGTAATCAGCATTATAATCATATTAATATACTGTATTTCTCCATCAATATAATTACATATTGACTTAATATGATAATACAAGTATTAATTTTTACAAAAACTCTAAATTGTGCTTTTAAGAGGCCTTTGAGCCTCTTGAATATGGACAGCTGCTCGTGAATTTGTGGTAGCAAATTACTGTAATTGTCATTACACAATAGATGCTTCTAAGCGGTGTAGAATCAGTTTTATATCCCTCTGAAAAGGAGATGCTGACTAAGTCCCAAGTGACACCCTATTACCTACATAGTGCACTACTTTCCCCCCGAGTCCTATGGGCCCTGATCAGAAGTAGTGCACTAAGTAGGGAATAGGGTGCCATTTGGGACAGACAATGCATTATCACTGTTATTATTTATTCTTTACTTCATGTTGTCCCTCTAATGTTTATTCTCTGTCTGTCTGTCTTTCTCCTCTGTCTGTCTCTTCTGTCTGTCTCCTTTGTCTGTCTCCTCTGTCTGTCTTTCTCCTCTGTCTGTCTCCTCTGTCTGTCTCCTCTGTCTGTCTCCTCTGTCTGTCTCCTTTGTCTGTCTTTCCCCTCTGTCTGTCTCCTCTGTCTGTCTCCCCTGTGTCTGTCTCTCTCCTCTGTCTGTCTCCCCTGTCTGTCTTTCTCCTCTGTCTGTCTCCTCTGTCTGTCTCTCCTCTGTCTGTCTCCCCTGTGTCTGTCTCTTACCTCTGTCTGTCTCCCCTGTGTCTGTCTTTCTCCTCTGTCTTTCCCCTCTGTCTGTCTTTCCCTCTGTCTTTCTCCTCTGTCTGTCTCTCCTCTGTCTGTCTCTCTCCTCTGTCTTTCTCCTCTGTCTGTCTCCTCTCCGTCTATCTCCTCTCCATCTCCTCTACTCTCTGTCTATCTCCTCTCCTCTCTGTCCGTCTGTCTCCTCTCCGTCTGTCTCCTCTCCATCTCCTCTCCGTCTTTCCCCTCTCCATCTCCTCTCATCTCTGTCCGTCTGTCTCCTCTCTGTCTTTCTCCTCTCCATCTCCTCTCCTCTCTGTCAATCTCCTCTCCTCTCTGTCCGTCTTTCTCCTCTCCATCTCCTCTCCTCTCTGTCTATCTCCTCTCCTCTCTGTCTGTCTGTCTCCTCTCCATCTCCTCTCCGTCTATCTCCTCTCCATCTCCTCTCCTCTCTGTCAATCTCCTCTCCTCTCTGTCCGTCTGTCTCCTCTCCATCTCCTCTCCTCTCTGTCTATCTCCTCTCCTCTCTGTCCATCTGTCTCCTCTCCGTATGTCTCCTCTGCATTTCCTCTCCGTCTTTCTCCTCTCCATCTCCTCTCCTCTCTGTCCGTCTGTCTCCTCTCCAACTCCGTCTATCTCCTCTCCTCTCCTCTCTGTCCGTCTGTCTCCTCTCCATCTTTCTCCTCTCAATCTCCTCTCCTCTCCATCTCCTCTCCTCTCTGTCTATCTCCTCTCCTCTCTGTCCGTCTGTCTCCACTCCGTCTGGCTCCTCTCCATCTCCTCTCCGTCTTCCTCCTCTCCATCTCCTCTCCTCTCTGTCTGTCTATCTCCTCTCCTCTCTGTCCGTCTGTTTCCTCTCCATCTCCTCTCCGTCTGTCTGTCTGTCAGTACACCTGTTTGATGCGCTCTAGGAAGGATACTACAGAGGTATCTACCTGTCCAATGCTCTGCTTTCTGCTTACAGGCTTGCTCTCCTGTTATGTGTGCATATCACAGGGCTCTGGTCAAAAGTAATGCACTAAATAGGGAATTAGGGGGCCATGTTGTGTTGGTGGACTTGCATGTTGCTTGTCCTGTTGTCCATTGGGCTTCGCATGACCTCAACCATAGAAATATAGAATAACTAAAATGGCTATATTGACTTGAAATGGGAGGACCATTCTAGGGATTCAATTTCTATGACTGGTGAGGCCTAGAGATGCATCAGGACATTACTACATTATGATTACATTACATTATGATATTATGTTTTGCCTTCTGGTTTCAGCCCCCTGTGTCCCACATTAACCCTATTCAGTAGCAGGGTAAAATAACTGGGGAAGACAATCCAGAAAGCACAAAACCCTTTTTACAACATCTGTGTTGTGATAAGTGTGTTGTTTGCTCTTTAACCTCTCAGGTCATATATAAAAGCATAGACAAGAAGAAGACACAGTGGTAGAATAAATTCAACCACACCTTTGTTTCATTACAAAACCAGAGAACAACATCTGTCTGATGAAGTCCACAAAGCAAATATTGCATATAACAAACTGCAGGGGTCAAGAAAGTTCGTGTTTCCAACATTTCCGGACCACTAAACAATTATTAATTTAGAACCATAGAGAGTTAACTCATGACCCAAAGACAACAGGAGCTCCTCCACTATTCCAGCACCATTTCAACTTCAACATCATCAAATCACCTGTTTAGTCTAATACAGTGACAACTAAAAGATTCCAAAAACAATTTAGACCAATCAACTAAATAATAGTCAGCTACAAATGATGTGGATGTCCATGGTTCTGATTTGTGTGTGGAAGTAGAAAAACACTCACCCAATACCATCACCAATACCCTCACCAATACCATCACCAATACATCACCCATACCATCACCAATACCATCACCCAATACCATCACCATTACCATCACCAATACCATCACCAATACCATCACCATTACCATCACCAATACCATCACCCAATACCATCACCAATACCATCACCAATACCATCACCAATACCATCGCCAATACCCTCACCAATACCCTCACCAATACCATCACCAATACCCTCACCAATACCCTCACCATTACCATCACCAATACCATCACCAATACCATCACCAATACCATCACCCAATACCATCACCAATACCATCACCCAATACCATCACCAATACCATCACCAATACCATCACCATTACCATCACCAATACCATCACCCAATACCATCACCAATACCATCACCAATACCATCACCAATACCATCACCAATACCCTCACCAATACCCTCACCAATACCATCACCAATACCCTCACCAATACCATCACCATTACCATCACCATTACCATCACCAATACCATCACCAATACCATCACCATTACCATCACCAATACCCTCACCAATACCATCACCAATGCCATCCTCCTGTCTTTCATGTTGACTAAACGGTCTATCACTCTGTCTACCTGGCTAAAATGCTTGCTCGCTACCCTAACTTCCATTCATGGGAAACGTTAGCTAGTCAACATTAGCCTTCTACATCTAGCTACATATTGAAGGGGCACAACAGGGGGCACAACAATGTATGAACCAATGGTTGGATCAGAATCATCGTTATAATCATTGGTCAGTACGGAGAATTAAGTAAAAGTCAAAATCCCTATCTTCATCCATGGCTAATTGAGGAAAGGGACAGTTTCAGCCAGCTAGCCACCAGAGGACAACTAGATGCAACATTTCAAGTTTTTCCTGTCAATGACGTTTGTCTTGATGTGATGTGATTGGAATGAAGCCAAATCCAAACTGGCTTCCCTTTACATTATTATTATTTATTTTTGGTGTGCCAGGACCAATCACAGTTGAGCTCACTCCGTTTAGCTCAACGCTGATTGGCTATTATTTTTATAATATTTTTTTTTATCAAGGGAAGCCAAATGCTCGCTGGCTTCCCTTGCATTCAACACTACAGGCGGCCACAATATCATACTCTATTTGACGAGACAGCATCAGATAAATGGGTGACACTTCATTTACTAAACACACACTGAAACAGAGGGTTTTGCTCCCTCTGAGTCTTTCTCCGGTGAGATACATTCAGCCACTTGTGAATTGAAGGAAATTTATAAAACACAGAAAGAT